>NC_136890.1:21052970-21084456 GCF_949152265.1 Phoxinus phoxinus | reverse complement strand
CACAGGCACTACCACCTTTATGCTTACGGGCCGTTTACAAAGTGTTTTGGGGGCCTGAAAACGCAAACATTTGAAAACGATACTATTAAAATTTGTGGAAACGGTGATGTCATGCAGATGCGTATTACTTTTTCAGTCTAGAGGTGCATAGTTTTCCAAGTGTTAGGGGTAGTAACAGATTACAAGTAACACCAGTTACTTAATCAGATTACTTTTTTTGACGTAGTTATTAAATTAACACATCAATTTTACTTTTTCAATTAAATAATGGAAGTTTCTTTGTTTTCCCATTTATTGACTTACTGCTCTAATGTCTTCATGTTCAGAGGCGTTGTGTGAGCTGTGTAAACATTTTAGTACTCTAAATGTGAGCAGGCATTTACTCATCTCCCTTTTTACAATCCAGAATAGCTGAACGGTTTGTTTGAGCTGCGCCCTCTACTGTACAGACATGCATTTGCATTCTCTCAGCCTGAGGCTTTTTCATTTAACCTGTTTACATTTGCCACAAAAAAAAAGTTATTAAAAAACAAAGAAGAAAGTAACTTTCCCCAACACTGGTTTCCACTAATCAAATCATGTAACGCATCACAAATACAGTGGAGATACTTGACTAAAATAATAAATAATGAAAAGTTTTTCACTGATCAACAATGTACCAGTTTTGTGAATCTTCTAAACATAGCAGCTGACCACTGACTGTTGCAACGTTGCACCTTTTTGAAATATAGTTGAACTTGAAAAACAGAAGAATGTATTGAACGATGCCACCGATTGAAGTCTTAAAGCTTCTGTTGTACAAGGTTTGATTTGTCATTTCTGTCAAGAACATGTTTTTATATTTAATTGCAAAGTACAATATTTTGTTGATGCATTTGCATTGTGCAGATTCACACATCTCTCTTTCCACCTCAGCCTGTGTCTGAATACATAATGAGGTTAAAAGTGCAATTTTATAAACAGGAGAAACATTGTTCACTTTTTTCTTTGGAAATGGGAAAAGCTCTCTATCCATTTCAATTTATAATCTGGAAAAGGTGCAAATCATTTGGGGGGAATAGTAATGCTTAAAAAATAAAGGATATTTATCCACTGTTTCTCAAATAAACGCAGAGAAATAATCTCATTGCTTTTGTTTTTTATTTCACTGAATATCTTACTGCACTGTCACCCTATTGAGCTTGCAGGTGCATTCAATTTGCCAGTGAGCACATACAGTTAAGAGCAACTGTAAATAGCATAAAGCAAAGGTTAGTACTGTATTTCTGTATTATTATTTATATCATGTTTGCTCAAGACAGATGGAGTGATGAGCGTGCAGCTGTACTACACCGCAGAGAGGGAAACTTGAGAGCAGCTACAGATACTATTAATACTGCGACACGTTACAGCTCAAGCCTCTTATGGCGAGAAACTAAATCCATAAAGCAGAGATGAGAAGTTTAGACAGTGTATGAACGGACGTCACAAATGTAAGACTAACTTCTACAATAACTGATCCCAGTAGGCTTCAGTAACAGAAGACATGCAATTACACAAACAAAAGGAGAAACTTAATTACAATGAATTTATTTATACAGCATTTTACTAACATTAACTAAAGTCACATGGTGTGGTGTAATCAAACAACTTAAACGCGATTAAAGAAAATACAAAAAAGTCGCTAGATCCCTAAAAACTCTGGGCTGATGGTTCCCCCACTGAGGGATAATGTCTTGAAAGCTCTGATGTGACAAACGGCACATTTCCAGCAGTCCATTTGAACGAGGCACGTGCCCTCAGATGAAGTAGTGAGGTTTCTTGACATTTATGCCATACTCTGTCAGGGCCGGTGTCAGATCTTCCATTGTCAGCGTGTATTTCTTGTCCTGGAGATGAATAGTGTGTACGAGAGATTTTTACACCACACTTTAATTTGTACAAATTATGACCTGTATATTACAAATATTCATTATATGACAGATAACCGTTTGACCATTTGTGTGCACAAACCTTGGCCTTGTTTCGAGAGCTTCCGGATGCCGTGCCCTTCATTTTGCAGTGCTGTAGTGCATCGTTTGCAATATCTGAGATGAACTTCTGTGACGCCAGGGATATGAGACGGATTCTGACAACATACAAGAGGATATTGATGCAAGCAAGATTTTGACACCAGACATTACTTTAAGAAATATAGCATTTCTATATTGCCTAATGTATTACCAAAAATGCAATAGAGTGCAACAGTTGGGTTCAGGAAGTAAAAAAAATTCTCCATTAGCAAATTGAGTAGAACCATAAACATTTAAAGACAGACCAACTGTGAGCTATGAGGTTGTTAATCGGTATTTACTTCTGCTGAAGCCGTCAGCATGCATTATTTAATCTCATTGTTTAAATAATTTAACAGTGGAATTCCTGCTGAAAAAACTACATTACCCATGATGCTGTACAGAAAATTAAACCAATCAAGAGTCGAAAAAGCAAAATATATTTTTCAGCTCCGCCCACTCCCATGAAGCACTGCAAATGTAATCGCGCTCTCAAAATACTGAAATGTTTATATCTATGGCCACTGCACTCAATACTCTTCACGAGACATAAATATGATATTTAAGGCCCATTCACAATAGATTTTAGGTTTCATTTAAATTTTTAGTAATTTTGTAATTGTGCTTGTCATTTTTTTTCTCCAAATATTTATACATTTACTTAGCTTTAATAATAATACATTTTATTTAGCACCTTTCAGACATAAAATGTAGTTCAAAGTGCTTTACATGATCAAAATTGCACAGATGAACATTAACAGCAAAAATAACATAAAAGATAAAAGGATTTAAATACATCACACAATATAAGATACAAAATATATAGAGAAAAATACATAAAAATGAAAGTAATCTACAACTAAAACTTAGATCGGAGTCTAAAAAAAGGAAAGACTAGTAACCTCTGGTCGTACCCAAGGAGTCAATATAACTATATACTTTAAACAACAGTTCCTTAGCTTTGATTTATTTTTATTTCAATTTTAAATGTAGTAATTTTTTTAGTACTTCAATTTAAACTTACTTTATTTCAGTTAATTGCCGAAACAACATTTCTAATTTTCATTTAAGTTTTATAAACTTATTTTCTCACCAAATAGTTATATTTCAGCTGTTTTTCAAATTACAAAAATGACTTTTAATAGTTTGTTAACAATAGCAACACTGATAATAAAGATAATTAATGTTGATGCTAATTTAGTTATCGTTCATGATGTCAACCGGCCTCCAAACTACATGCAAAATGAACAAAATTATGATCTTGTAAAAAAAAAAAAATTACAGTTTGTTTAAGTTGGCTACTCAGAAGCATCAAAGCAAACCTGGAGAATGCATGTAGCACCACTGCCTAAAAGCTTTCTGAGAGAACATTCATTGTTCCAACTAAGTTAACTCACATTCTTGGATCTGATGCTTCAAATCCAGCTCGGTTGAGGTAGTATCCTGTGACTGCGTCTGGGATCTGAACACAGACAGTTTTGTTAACAGTGCAACTCACAATAACCAAAGAACATACTGCACATATTTACAGAATATGCGTTCTCACTGTAGGAGTGTAGTCCTCCAACTGCATCAGGAAATCGGCCAGTGGTGTAGTTGATGAGAACGGGTTTCACATCTCCATTGGCGATCCCCGTGGGCATATACACCCCGTTTGACACGGTGGAGTCGGATGATGGGGTTGCCATGGCAGCCGAAGTGGGAACTGTGAAGGGGGGGGGGGGGGGGGGGGGATTACCACAGACGTTCAGAACTGCATACTCCTACCTATATTTACTATCTTATACAAATCAATACTAGTATAGCTAAATGCTAAAAGACAACAGCAGGTATCTGAACATCCAAACTTTCGCAAAGAGAGTTGCCCCACCATTACCGCTGCCCACCGCAGGGATGCTGCTGGCGTGTGTGGAGCTGCTGTTCGGGACGCAGTTGCTGCTGGATGTAGATGTGATGGATGCGGCGGCTGCTCCAGTCTGTCCGGTTTGAGGATGATCCACGTTCATTTTTCCTTAGGTTCAATATTCGAATGCGCTGGGGGTACTAGGCACAGATATATGTAATTTAAACTAAGGAGAAGTTAAGTCTAACACTCATTCATGCAGCTAAAACAGCGGGGTCGGGGATCATTCGCTGTGAGGAGAAAAATATTTACGCTGGAATCGTGTCACGTGATCAACACTTCCGTGTGCAACTAGTACGAGAGTCCGGAGCGCTTCATATCAGAAATGTGAACAATAGTTCCGGGTTAATTTTTTTTTACAGTCTATGGTTTCAGCTAACCTTTTTATCAAAGATTTTTGTTTCACTAAAATTGAAAGCGCAAACCTTGTGTTAACTATGTTGTAGTAAAGTACATTTTGTAATTTAGGTACATGGAGGAAAAAAGAATATTTCATGCGTCGACAGCTATTTTTTACAGTCTATGGTCGACAGACGAGGGCTTGCACATAGCTCCACCTAGTGCTTGACTTCATCCTTTTCAAGATAATTTACAAAACATTAATTTCATAAACTTAGTACTTTACTCATATCAGAGCCCATCTCTGCTCATATTGCTTGACACCTTCTCTGTGATAGCGTGCCCATATCTTCAAACGTAAGTCTAACAAAACAAATATTTCTAGTACTTTAAAACAATCAAATTATATGTGTGTGTGTGTGTGTGTGTGTGTGTATAACATACTACCCAATATATTTAATATTGTTTCTAAATTTTAGATAAGTGAATGAGTATGACACATAACATAACCATATCAATGACCAATATAAACACAATGTTTCCAAATTAAAAGTATTTTTATTGTCACAAGAATAATTATACATTTTAGTAAGAAAATCAAAAATAAATGTGCATATTATAGAAGTCCCATATCAGTATGTATAAGCCTACAAGAGTATGATACCATAATTAACCACCAGTTTCAACTGAAAGAGACAGTGACAGTGAGGTACAGATATGGTCAGGATGGTTCAAGGCCCTTTCAACCATTGTCAAATCGCTGGAATAAAGAATGAAACGATATAAACATGCCATAAGATGAAATTGTTTAAGTACACTGACATTTCCAATCCTCTTGGCATTACATTTCACAGAAAAAAAATTCTAGCAAAATAAAAAGTAAAAAAAATGTTGTGCTTTTTGTGTTCTCTAGCTTGGAAGGAGCAGATTTACACAGAAATCCACAGAAGTTAATACTGCCAAAGCTCTATTTAAGTTATTTAGACGTGCAAACATTAATTATTGAACCAAAACCAAAACAAGACTTTTTAAATAGAAACTTAACATTGTAGATCAGTGATGTTTAGTCTAAATTCTAATTAACTATTCTCATATTAACTCAAATGATATCTGCTGAGGCTGTTGATCAGTATCATGAAGGATTTCAGGAAACTTTACAGCGGAATATTGTACTAATGCAAGCCTAACACCGTACCGAAGTGCGAAATCATTTGGCACAACAACAATGGAACAGCTAACATTTCTCACTCTATTATAAAAAAAGAAAAAAAAAGACTGATTGTTGCATGGCTTGGCTTCTAACAGAATGCAGTTGTTTGATTGGTGTCATCAGTTGACTCCTCATTCACCAACCAATAACATATGCACTACTATAATAACCCCTTGAAACCCAATATTCAAAATACTTTTCAGTTAAACAGTAGGTAACAAAAAAAAATTGGATGGCAGGAAAGATTGAGAGACAATATTTATACACCTATTGTTTGAATTTCCACAGAACTAGTGAACAAACAAGAACATTTACCAATGACTCAAGGAACATGAAGCATAGCAGTTGCCAACAATATTGACTCTAATGTAGAAAAGAATAAAAGTATTTTGCCTTTATTTATTTGATTGTAAAGGATAATCTGATACACAGAGAATAGAAGGGAGACAAGATTGTAGGCAACAAAAATACATATTGAAAAATAGGAATGTTTCTTTTCACAAGACCCCTTTCCATACAAAACTAAAATTATTTTTTAATTTTCATCACATGAAAATATAGATTTGTCTTTATACATAGCATCTCAGTTACTTTTGCCACAGTGTACTGCATGTCACATGACCATTAAACGTTCAATTCATTACGCTTGTGGAATGATGTTCCCTCATTTTTCAGATGTTGTCACAGTAATCTATTTTTTAAAACTAGATATTTAATAAATAACATTTGTCTTTTTGATGCTGGAATTCATGCACCAGGTCTACAGAACCGCCATACCTATATATTGTTTTAATAAATCAAATGCCTTGATTCTATTAATAAAACACACTTGCTTTCACCTTATCTCACTGTGAATTGGGTGTTTTGCAAGGCTTCTAGTATTGGTCATAGTTTGACAAATCTTAGGCAAGCCAGATTTAGGCAGTTGACACTTGAGAGGTAGTTCACCCAAAAAGAATTCTCACCATCATGTCGTTCCAAACCTGTATGACCTTCTTGCTTCTGTGGAACACAAAAGAATATATTTTGAAAATGTTTAAGCGGTTTTTTATCCATACAATGAAAGCTAAAATAGTTCTGGACCCCACTGACTTTCATTATATGGAAAAAAAAAACAGTTTACGCACTTTTCTTAAGTATTCAGCAGAAGAAAGTTATGCATGTTTAGAACAACATGAGGGTGAGTAAATAAAACTATGGCTGAACTATCCCTTTAAACAAAAGCTGAGGTGGTGGATTTCACTCATCCATCTGGTATCTGGCCAACCCCGTTAGCATGTCACAGTTACTTGTTTAGCACACATGGAAGCTCAATACAGGGGTTCAGGTGTTAAACAGTCACATGACCTTGTCCTGACAACACCTCCACTGACATGAACCACAAAGTTGTTGAAACTAAGTTGCAATTGCTTGCTTTAGTAAGCCATTTCAAATTATACAGTCATTTCCCCATTTAGATTTTATAGACCAACTGTAAAGCATGTGTGTGTGCCACATTTAATACTGGACACCTTACAGACTAAAGGGAACCATGTATGGACAACGACACCACAGTGACCATGCAAAAAACTATATATAAACACTCAACAAACACCATTACAATTATCACCACACATGCATACACCCAAAACCACCTCTTCATCTCTCTCTCTGCTCAGTAAAAATAGACTATTTTATGCTCTTAATGTATCTGTGAACAAGAGCAGAGATCTGATGTACACTAATCCTCTCATGTTTAAAGGGTCAGTGAGGACAATTTAATGAGTTACGGTACATTGTAAAGCATTTCCTGCATAAACAGGAAATTATGCCACTGATATGAATACAACAGATAGGATATGGCATACTGAGAGTACAAGTCGATTAAAAAAAAAAAAACGTTAAAACCCTTTAAGCGTTAGAATTAAACCTACTGACACATCGGCAACAACAAGACGCAAGATGCCGTTAAAGCTAAAACGATACTGACTCAACGATGAGGTGAATGAACTACAGTACATATATACTCATGCGACTGCAACAGAACAAATCCAATCCAGTGTACTGAGATCAGTGTCTGGCTTCACATTCAGAATCAGCCTGAGAGAGAGCGAGAGAAAGAGGCAAAGATAAAACTAGTCAAGAGATCCGCTCATGAGCACAAACTACACAGGTGTTCCCTCTCTCAGGAAGATGAATCTGCATGGGTTTCACAGCCTTGCATAGTATCTCTGATTGCGGGGGACTCTCATAACAGACAGACAGACAGACACACACACACAAACACATAAATCGAGGCTTTCGGGGTGGATGCGGCTATTTGAAGGCTGACTTCAACTCTTTGAAAGCGGCTTGTCTTTGTTTCCTCTCTTCCGCCTGACGCTTCTTCTCCTCCTGCTCATTACGGATTTCCGCCTCAAACCGGTTTGATTCATTAATGGCCTGAACCTGTCACAGAGGAAAATATACATTTTAGGTGATCTTAAATAGATTTTTCTTATCAGTGGCATTCAATGCAACTCATCTAGGCAGGAAATTGAAGTCATTATTAAAACACAGAGCTCTAAGATGGGTTTGATATTATAAATTAATTTGCTGAGGGGTTTTTTTGTGCTAAGGGGTGAAAATAAAGGTATTAAATGTCATGATTTTTTACTTTTGCCTCAAAGAATGTTTTGGCTCCCTTCACTCCCTCAGTTGACACGTCAATCTCCGACAAACATGCCAAGACGTGAAGTCCGCTGTCCTCTGCCAGCTCTCCTGCTGCTGCTTTTCTGAAGATAAGGAGAAACTAAAGAAAAGGATTGAGGTGATTAATGTGGGGCATGTTCACCACAGAAAATAGTAGTTTCATGTGAAGTACAGCTCTTCATACTGTACTTTTTGCTGTGAAATACGGCTAAATCTGCAATCAACTGTTTTGACACACAGGAGCATTTACCTCTCTGAAACTGAGTTTTCCATCCAAGTCTTCGTCTACTTCTTTGATCATGTTCTTCAGGCCCAGGTGAGTCTGAGGTGCTCCGAGTTTCTCCATCATCAGCTTCAGCTCCATCAGATCGATGTAGTTATCCTTCTCTGAATCATACCTGCGCACACACAAGAAACCAAATTATTGAAGCAGAAATATCATGGAAAATAAAAATATATGCAGATGCACTATGTTTCTGAAAGGATCTGCCCATTTCATCACTGGTGATATTATTGCAATGCCTCCAATGATCAATAGAGTGCAGTGCTGAAGAATAACTGGCCCCTAGCTTAGTAGGAAAACTTGTCCGTCCGAAATCGCCTCCTATACCCTTAAATAGTGCTCTATTTAAGGGCACAGCCATTTGTAGTGGTGTCGAACTTTATGTCCGTAAAACGACTCGATGAGCTACCATAAAGTGCATGCTCTCGCTTTCATTACTGCTGTGACCAGTAACGTCAGGCCTATCGCTCCGGAGACTGTAAGCTGGATCACGAACAGTTGCTACAGATCCATCCTCGAGTAACAACGAGAGTAAATGACGACTGCTATGTTCATTCTTACATCCAACAACAAAACACCTTAATTGCTTAGGAGACATTCTTGTCTACAGTTGCTTCAGCGTCGAAACACTGGCGGACTGTGTTTAGCTCACTCAGGGTGGGTCTATGCTCATACGGCAGTGTCAATCAACAGTTGTGGGAGGGGCTTGTGCAAAAGTACGTCACATTGCCCCGAATATGAGAACGGGTTGTTCTGAGACAGTGCTTAAGAAAAAAAAGCACTGGGTGGATTTTTATCATTATAGGGTGGTTGTGTACACACACTGCCAACACACTTTTATGTTCAAACACCATGTAAAAGTGAATTTTGCATAATAGGTGCCCTTTAAGGACTAGTATGACCAACTTGCAGTAAGTTAGGAAATATCAGTCTTACATTTTGGTATCAAATTAGACCAATCTACGGTTTTATGTACCAGAAGTTATGAACTTGATGTCATGATCACTAACTTGATGTCTAACTTGTAAGACTAGTCTTAGCAGTTTATGCAGCCGGCCCTAGTACAACCAGTCTTGTTTTCACTTATGTACAATTAGATATGGCATCTACCCTGAGTAATATACATTACGCTCTAAACCTTACAAGAAATAATTAAAGCTGACCTGCCAGCATCAATATCATTAGTCAGAGCAGAAGTGTTTATTAACAGTCACACATTTATTATACCTGATGCTGAGATCATCTTAATGTCTCCCGTGCATTTTTAATAAACAGCTTATGAGCTGTTGGTAATTTATTGAGTTAATAGCAATCAAAGACATCAGTGTGTACATTTGGCAGCATTAAAATTTGTGAACTTTAAACACAAAGTCTGCAGACTAAACATAAGCTAAAAACATTCAGTCATTTCTCGTTGATCTTAAATCTCTCTCACAAACGAACACACTTCCTGTGGTACAGCAGAGATGTGATCGCTTATGACTTATAAAACAAGAGACATTAATATCTGCCTCCTCTTGTTTTATATCTATACAGAGAAGGTGTGCTGAACTGATCCACATTTGCACATTTTCAGGTGCAAAGGTCAGAAAATTGTATGTTGGTGGTGGGTGAGTGGTAATGCAGCAATGTGTTAGTGAGGAAGGTCTAGTCAGTCTCAATCATTATGTATTAGACCACTTCCTCCACACGTCCACACACAAGCAGAAACACGCATATTGCCCAAAGATGAGGTTTTACGTTTCCATGGCAACATGGCCATTTTATTAAAAGTAGAGGCCAATGTATTTTTGGATGAGGCTCTTATCAACTATTTGAAAAATCTTCTTCCTCTGATTCTCACTTCCTTTTTATTTTGTTCTTCCTTCTTCCCTGAAAGTATCCTAAGATCACTTTACAATGTGTTTTGGACATCTATATTTTGGACAAATATAAAATGAAGCAAGAGATATTAGACGTAAAGTAAAAGATATTACATTAAAATAAGAGATATTAAAATTAAATAAATATTCTGACCCATTTCTTTCTGGATTCTGGTGATGAGTTTATCTCCCTCATTAACTCCTAGGCAATCCCAGCATGCACCCTGCTCATGAATATGGAGTGTGTCCATCTGCCCCAAAGACATGGCTATTGTATTCCTGTCTACCGATACGAGACACCCTGCTGATGCCAAGTCTCTCTCACACACATAACTCCTCATTAACCCTGTATCACAAACTAATTGACATCTTCCTATCAGTAATTCAAAGGCCAAAAGAGTCTGTTCATGTTCTGGGGCACAAAATCTCTTCAATTAACTCTTCATGCTGTGGCATCTGACACATTGGGCTAACCTTGATCACAGGGCTCTGAAAAATGCTGTTTGATGAGCATCTGAGCCATTGTGAAGGACTTGTGTTTCTCTGTGAATGCTGCTATCGTGGGTTTGGGTAAGGATTACAGTACAGCAGCAGTTAAACACACTAATGTGATTTCAAGGCAAGCAAGATTGAGTTGGCGGTTTATTTTTAAAAGGCAAAATCAGATCACTTTGGAAACCGGGCAACCAGTGTCCATAGTGGTTTTAAATCAATAATTTACGTCCGCATACGGTTAGTCTGTTTAACAAAAGAAAGGTCAAGCATGCCCAGTGCGATTAAAGGTCAGCTGTAATTTAAATCCACCATGTTTAATTATGCAGTCAAACCTCAATGCCTGAAATCACATGCGCTTACTTTTTGAAAACCTCGTCATGCTCTTCAATGACCAAGATTTGCCAAAGATTACTGCCATTGTGCATAAGAAATGTTTTTTTGAAAATTCCGCTTTGCCATTAAATGTATAAATTACATTTAATATTAGCCTATATTGTTTTATAAATAGATTGAGAGATATATATATATATATATATATATATACTACAAAACAGTTCTGATCCAATTAATCAGCCTTGGTGAGCATGAAAGACACCATTTTAATTTTTAATCGACACCAAATTTGTATATCATTTCCTATTTGTTTTCTCCATTTAAAAAATAACTCAGTCTTAAGCCTTGAACCTAAGCAATAAGCTCTGAGATAAATCACATTACAATATTTGATTACAATTGTTCCATGAACAGTTTGGAGTTATCAAAGGGTTACAAAACAAAAATAAAAACTTCTGATCTAGGTTTATCTTAGTTTGTGACTTGGAGTCAGATTTTTTTACCACTTGATCTTACACAATCTAACCATGTGTTTTGATGCATGTCACAGGCCATTAACAGCTCCAAAGTGCTAAAAACCCAACACGATAAAACAGTAACGGTTCAGCTGGTTGGACAAATCTGAGACAGATTATTTCTAACCAAACGCAGCTTTTACAATCTATATGGACATGCAGAGCAGATGCTGCCCAAGTGCCGAAATAAAGAAATTTTCCCCTTTTCGTCACCAAGTGCAACTTGTGAAAGATCAACATTTTTGCCCAAATAAGTCTTTAACTTGAATACCTCAAACTAAAGATGATTAAGGAAGCAAATGCAATCAGCACTTCCTTATAACCATGAGAAAGATGAACAGATTCAGACTTCCTTCTGCCTTAGCAAAAAGGTTTGTCTCATTTGATTGGCTTTGCTAATAGCTGTATTTGAACCCTGAGTGAATTCACATGCTGTTGTTGGAAAGAAATCAAGTTTGATGAGTAATTATAAAGTAAGTCAAGAGAAGAAACACAAAAGCTAGCATGTAGCTACATTTGTGCTCTGTGTATTTAAAAAGTCCTCTTTCAAGAAATCTTGAAACACTTCTCCATGCAAGTCTGAACTTGAATGCAAGCTAAGGAATTTTTTTCTTGCTCTTTAAAAAGGTAAATGTTTAAACATGCAACATTTTCCCTGTGGAGTGTTGGAGTTGAGCACAGGGACTTCAGCTATTGTGGGTTTAGCTCGGGTACTGCTGACTGCTCCTGAAGACGGACACAAATGTGCTGAATGTATCCTGCTTACTTGACATGACACATTGTAGAAAAACAACGACTTCGTCAGAAACCAAGTGAGAGAGAATGAGGAACAGGAAATGCATGAATAGTCTCGTGAGAGCTTCGATCTGTTATTTCAGCACTGACCCCAGAAAAACTTAATTGCTGCACTTCCAAATTCCTTCTCAAAATTAATTTACAAAGTATGTGTTCAAAACGAACACATCAGTTGAGCCATCCAAAAGCAGACATCTGACTTAAAGACAATCATTTTGAAATGGGCAACTTAATGGACACTTTAAACCAATGACATTAGCATCAGTTCTTCAGATGGACAACTCAAAGACTGTAAATATAACAAGACAGTTCACTCAAATTACAATGAATGGGAAAAAGTGCAGCATGAAAAAAAAGAAGAAAAAAAAAGGAAAAAAAAAATAGAACAATCAGTCATTTGTTAAGTCACTGCATCACTACAACTGTCCTTTAGACTGGTTCTGGTTCCCATAAAAACAGATTTGTCACCTAGGATTGCTATTTGAGCATAGGAAACAAATTATGGGACAGTTGATATCATATTTTGTTGCTGCTTCAAAATATGTTATTTAAATGCAAGTTTGACAAGCTGATTCTAGAATTTATCCATTCAAGTAGACAGGTGTGTGTCTTGCATGATGCCCAAAATAGCTGCATGGAACCATTGCAAATATGGCCACAGAGTGAAATGACTTTCCCTGACATGGACTTTGACAACAGCTAATATTTAGTCGACTAATAGGGGGCAGCCCTATACATAATGGTAAAAAAACAAAACAAAAATGGATTGATTTGATTATTCTAACAAATAATTTTAATCTGCCATAATTTCTATTAGCACTACAATCACCAGAACCAATTTGAATATTGAACATTAATTTGACAGTTTAGTTTAGTCTACAACAATAACTAAGATGTATTTATTTAATTTTTGAAGAAGGAAGGTATCCTTATTATATTATCACAATTTTTTTACAACTTTTTATTTTTCTGTAAAATTCAATGTAAGGTACTGCAAGACTTTCATAAGATAACAGCTTGTCTGATACATCAGCAATAGCTGCTAAGTTGGCATTGGTTAATAAAATTTTTAGTTTCATTTTCACCTATCAACATGGTAACATCTACACATACTGGTATCTTTAAAAACTTGTGTGTGTGTGTAATGATGCTGTACTAAAACTCTGAAAGCTTGTGGTAGGACTGAATACAGCTGAGGTTAAATGGGGCGTAGTAGTGAAAGTTTAGTAGTGAAAAACATTTTAGCAAAACTGTCGATTCTAGCCCCTGTGTACTAAAATACCACCAGTAAAATTCATGCAGACTTGTTACTTAAAGCAACCATTGGAGCTAAATGGATTGTGCATTGTGGACTTTGAAAGCAACTGTTTGTCAGAATGTGAGGCATGTAACAGGATTTGGGATTAAGCAATTGGCAAAATTTACTAAAATGCTGCCTGATGCTAGCCTTAATACTCATGCCTGTCAGAACGGTCATACTTTAATGCATGCCTATAGCTACTGCTGATTTAATTATGAAAATGTCTGATTAAATTTGAGTGGAATTATGTCTTGGAGCTAAAAAGAGACAGCAGTATTCCAGGCTGCAGCTTAAGGTGGTCTGAAGGACAGTAGCATTTTCTTGTATATCAGCACATCATGGACAAAACTTCATACTGCACTATGACGCACAAGGAGTTACCAACCAACTCTTTTCCATCCTCCCTCCCTTTTCTATCTCTCTTTTCTGCCAATCTTCTTAATCCCAGGTTGCCAAGCAACAGCTAATGGGAGAAGTCATTGGGGAAACCGTCACAAACACAATCAATTCGAAGCACATTCTTTATAATGGCCCAGCGTAACAGGCGTGATCAATCAGGACCACACACGCATAAAAAGTTTGTTTGAGCATTTTACATCCACTTCACATCTGTGCAGCGTGTGTGTGATGACATCATTCACGCTCAATTTAATTTCTGGAGATGGGATGGGATGAGGGAATGGTTCGGAGAGAGACACACAACAGCAAGCCTCAGCATAAGAGAGAGAATGAAATCAAGGTCAATAACATTAACATATGATTCGAGAATTTAAACTTCCCCATTATCAGGAACAACTTGATATGCAAATCTGAAATGAACAACCTACACAAAATCATTTCTAAAAGACTGTAACCTATGAAAGGGAAGATACAAACACTTTTCTGAAATGTGATCAGCTAGTTCATGTTCTTATGCGAGACTTACTTGGCAAAGAATAGTTGAAACCACAGCAATTGTTACCCTTTATCTTGATTTATAAAAAATTAAGCTAAATGCATTACTCAAAAAACACAAAGACCTGTTAGAGAATACATTTCTGCTTTCAAAGCAGAAGCTGACAGCTTTCTGTTCATATTTCTCCAGAACATGACCTTGCCACCACCATCCGACCCACTTAAATCCCCATGTTTTCCCATGAATTAGCGGAGATCAATAGCATTCAAGGCTCTTCACGCACTTGAGATTCTTTCACAAATGGTTGCTTTGAAACTTCTACAATCAAGAATATTGACAGCAAAATGTTTCAGACCATTTTCAGCTTCTCCACTTGAACCGGAGACTGTAAAATTTAATTATAAAATGAAGATGATCCAGAGGCTTCTCAATTCTGAAATTCAATCCAGCTCGCAATTCAAAGACGACATGCTAAAAGCATGAAGGTTTACATTTTGTCAAGATGGATCATTATCCACCCACTCCATAGATGGCAGTTACTGCAGTGCAATACTGATTAACATACAGACAACCAAAAAATAAGCTGAACCGAACCTGCTTGATGCTTGAACCTCATTGGGTCTTGTGGAGGCTCAAAAGTGCTGCGTAACACACAAGAATGAACCCTATTGATTATCGCATTTCAAGCGAACATGCTTGAACTTCCGTTTATCATAACTGATGTGTGCGTTGATAAATGTTTATATGTGAATAAAACACTAAATTAAATCTGTTCAGCGTATAAAGCGATCGTGTCTCTTTGGACTAAACTGCTCAATTCATATGGATTAGTTTAACGATCTCTTTATGAACTTCTTGAAGCGTCAAAGTGGTAGTTGCGTAGCGGTCAATGGAGGGACAGAAATCATTCAGATAAAAAAAAAACATCTTTATTTGTGTTCTGAAGATGACTGAAAGAACGACATGAGGGTGAGTAATTAATGACAGGATTTGAATTATTGGGTGAACAGGGTTGCCCCGATTAAAGATTTTTCTAGTCGACTAGTAGTGATTAATTTAAGCCATTAGTAGCCTAGTCGCACGTTTATGGTTGGTATTACTTAAATTATTTAAATTGAGTGATGGCATTGGAAAAAGAGTTTCAGGCCTGAGAAAGAATATTATAGGTAACATTGCTAACATTGTTCTACATTACAGAGAAATAGTAAGGCAAAACAACAATAGTATAGAGAGAAAAGTTAAACGTTATGCAGTGAGCGCGGTAATAATTTAGCTTCCACACTCCGCACGAACACTTGGATATGCACCTAATAATAGCGCACATTTATCTAGGTTAACGTTAAGAGCGAATGGCCATGTAAAGGGGCTAGCGTTATGCCTGGTACAGTGTATGATTTTGGGCTGTCCCAGCCAAAAGATCATCAATCGTGGCGATTTCTGTGATCGTGGCTCCTCAACGGTGTGGTGGTCCTACAAGGTACAGTTAGAGAGGTTCAAAGATGGCCATTGTCAAACTACTGACCTCAAGCTACGTTTGCAAAATTGGCATGCCAAGTTGGCCTCTTTTCTCAAGCCATTTCCTATTTTGCTTCCTTCTCTTTTTGTCAACGCATATAATAACCACAATTGCGATCTTGCTCTATTTGTTCAACACTCGCGCATGCTGATGACATTTTATTCTTCTATACTAACTTGCATCGTAGCCTTCGATTCAATAGGTGTCAACAGTGTGATTTGTAATGATCTTATAGGATTGCTAAAACTCACAATCTGTCGCAGGCATTAGGCTACTTCTTACGCGTTTCAATTATGTTTGAAATTGATGAATGATAGGAGAATATTTGGATTTCCTGCCCGACATAATTACCGCATGGACCAGCCGTTTCAACGATTTGTCACAGACTGTGTGAGTCGCCAATTCCTGCAGAGTTTATTCCTGTGTGACTAACCGACTAATTAATATTTTGTTGACTAAGCCTCTTCTTGTCGACTAATGTTCAGGGGGAAGCCCTACCTAAGTACGTTTCTGTGACTGCACAAAGCTCATGAATATTTAATGAGGTAAGCACTGATGCAGTTTTTGGTTGCAGGCTCTGCATTTTCCACCGCTGTAGCTGATCGCAGGCAGCACTAACCTTGATCTGTCGGGATTATAGACCAGGTGACTAACCATTAGTCCTTAAGCAGAATCCTTCACGGATCAGCCAATGGCCACACAATCCCGGAGGTTATTTATAGTGAGCGAAGAGTGCAAAGCATGAACATAAAACATCACAAACAGAAATAACAGGGAGGACTGGCCTGGTGGGACAAGAACTTCCTGATGATGTGCTGAGGTTACATAATATGGCCTTTCTGGAAACATAACAGCTAAACTAATGCACTTCCTGCTGCCCAAATGAGTCATCATGAGCATGTGATGACTGTGTGTGAAAGCCAAATAATGGTGTGCGTCTAAATAAACCTTACACCTACACAATTACCAGCAACTTTTGAAGAAAATACACCCCTTGCGCTTCTGGCGTCTGTCTTTTATACTACATATTGCTGTTAAATTGAATGAAGCAAACCAATAGGGAACCCAATTAAAAGTTTTAGAGACTCCAATTCAAGACTTGTGTATGGTTTGAGTGATCACTTGCTATCTGTCTTAAATATATGAAGTGACCAAGTGTAAATACCCTCCCTATAATATCTTATTTGCTGAGACAGCGTGCATTGATTGGCTTCCTTTTCTCTCTTAACTTTGTCTTATCCTCTTAGGTCACTGTGTCAGTTGGATTTGGCAGCGTGCAGGAGATTTTGTGGATAAATTCCTTGGCTTTATTTAATGCATCTACATCATAAAGCACAACAACATCCTGCCATCCAAACTGAACAACTGCGCTAAGGTTTTTTTCTTCCAAACATACAGGATATTCAGAGATGAGGAAATGGGTGATTTAGAGAATAATCACATCATTCTGTTCTCTGCAGGGAGAAAGGCAAAACCATTTAAGGACTTGGCAAATAAATGAGCTTGAGGGTGAAGTGTTCATTGCATTCTGCTATAATACATTATGCATGACTACAATGAGTTTATGATGGCCGCCAATGAGAAACAAGCTATATTTCTCCTACTGACAACTCACTCCTACACCTCTGTGCCCTGCAGATATGTTATGGCTTACGTGTCTAAACATTCCTAAATGTTTAGAGGTTATCTTTTCTAGGAAATATGGCCTGGAGAAAAGCGTACAAGGAAAAAAAGAGGGCATGCAGAAAGAGGAAGAGCACCGAGTTATCGTCGGCTTCCTTCATTACTAGAGGCGACTCCGCAGGAACACGCCGCATAGGGCTAAAGCTTCTCGCTCATATGTAGGCACAGCATGGGGCCTGCACACATAATCTCTCAGCCAATTAGGGCACCCTGCCATTCACATGATCAGAGACAGTATTACCAATGAGCGGGGGGATAAGAAGGGTTGGAGTTCATCTGTTTGAAGTATCTAAGATAGCTGTCCCTGAAAATATCACACAACTGCATGCAGAAGTGGAATGGATTTTCATTTACTGGTAAAAAAATCAATCGTTTTAAAGATTTTTTTGGCATTACAACATTATAATCGGCAGTATGAAATATTCATATTGAGATTTGTGTTGTTTATTTAAAGGCGTTTATAAAGATTAGACGATGGTAATCAAAATGTAAAAAAGGGGAAATGTGCATGTACATTAAATATTAAATATTAGTCAATGAGGGTATGCATGCACTAATGTCACTTTATGCTGGCACGTGCCCCGTGAGTGCCAAAGCATCTTGCAACACGACTGGCGCTATTAAATAAAATAAATTGACCGACCCTTTGGTCATACTTCAAGACTAGATTTTTTGGCTAAATTAAAGTGACGAGGAAATATTCTGGTCGTTTCAATATATTTTGTTTAAACTTGTATTACTCATCATTATGGATGTTTTTCAATGTGTCAATTCAAATGTAGTATTTTTTTGTTTTGTTTTTACAGGTATTTCCCCTGGGATTTAGTGAGTTTGAAGTGAAAGTATCTGATGAACGTACAGTATACTAAGTGCGGAGAGAATTCAATCAATATTTTTATCTCATTTTTGACAGAGGTGGCTTTTAGAGGCTTTTGCATAGGAGGTCTTCATATATATATATATATATATATATATATATATATATATATATATATATATATATATATATATATATATATATATATATATATATATAGGCTATAGCCTATATTAGGACATTTCCTAATATGGTAATGTTATTGAATTATTAGTGTTTTAAAAAAAAGAAAGATGAAATTAATGATGAATTAGATGAAAGTAATGGAAAAAGGGGGAAATGAACATGAACAATTAATTATCCAATATTAGCAGATATACATTTAATACAAACTAATGCTGAAAAACGAAAAGCAGACAATAACCTATATGGTACTGATATATTGTGGATTCCTAGTAAATATATAAATTTTAGTCAGATGGGAGTTTGATTGCTGTATCTGATGTAAACAAAAAAAAATCTTGGTGAGGTGAAAATACACAGAAACTTCAAAAGACATGTTCAGACATGAATGAATTCCTCTGGTAAATAATCCTCAATGCTAAACTTGCATCTGCTCAAAATCAATCTTAAGACAGGGTTATGTTCTTTTATGAACTTTGTAGATGTTGTCACCTAAAGAGCAACAACCACAGAGGTTTCAGGTTCAATTCCTTGTACCTTTAAACAAAGCAGGTGCATTGGACAGCTCCTTTGTAGTATTGTAGTGTACTTAGCTAACCGTGAACAATACATGCATGTTTACATTATCATCAATTACCACAGATATGCAAAACATTTGGGCTGGAGCCCGTTTTTTTTATTCTGATAAAAATAGAAAATATGCAAATCACTACTTACTACAACCATACCAGAGATATATGACCTACGCAAAGCTTTAACAGTTTCACGTTAAGATTCCCTACAAAAACCACCCAGAAATGATGGGTTTGAATCCCTCTGAAAAGTGGCCTGAGGGCAAGGCAAGGCCTGCATTCCTCTTATCAGCTGGACTCTGGCCAGTCTGTGGCTGTTACGCAGTTTTCTTTCTCTCTCCCTGTTTTTTCTGCCTCCCTCTGCACAAAAGCAGTTAGAAAGTAACATGCACAGCAACTGAATCTTTAGAGCGTTTATTGAGTACTGAATGTGCCTACAGTATGTGAAGCAAAGCTAAGAATATCAGTATTAGTTTTTGGAAGGTGTAGTTTTTTTTTTGGATTATGAGATAATCAATGAGTTCTTATGACTGCGTACAGGCACATAAAGCAGTCCCAACCTGCCTCCTCAACGCCCATGTCTAATCCATGTTTCGTTATCAATATTCAGGGCTTCAGGCGACAGCACAAACATCTATTATATAGCTGGAAAGTAATAAATCAATTGAAGAGGTGCACAATCCTCTGTTGACAAACCTGTATGAAGCTAAACGACATGGAGAAGCAACTAAATGTCATGTTTACAAACCCCTTATCACAAGGATTCTTAAAGGGGAATAGACAATGAAAACCCCTTGCTAATGTTTAACCTGTGAAGTGACTACAGGCTTTGTTTCCTCTGTGACAAAGGGTGCTATGCACACTTCACACTCTCCTAAAGACGAAACCACCTCACCGGTCTTATTCAGCCCATATAAAGCCAAGGGCTACACCATCAAAGAGACCGAATGAAACTAATGCTATATCTCACCCTGGGCGAGGTCTTGCAAAGTGAGCTCAGCATTTGGCTGCACAAAGAACTCGTTTACAGACACAATAGAAAAGGTGATACTCTGAAACAATAGTCAATCTACAATTATTTAGCTTAAGAAAAAGCTCCAGCAAGCCTTTATCTACTTTTGAAACACCCATGTGGTTATCAAGAGGTAATGAAACCGTTGCGATAGACTGGTATCACATCTATTTTGCAACTAAATTAAACAGTTGAACAGTCATAATTAATTGTTCTCTATGCAGATTATTCTAAATCAATTTAAAGAGATAGTTCAACTAGAAACTAAATTTTGATCATCATTTACTCACCCTCATGTTATTCCAAACCTGTAAGTCTTTCTTTCTTCTGCAGGACACAAAATATTATATTTTGAAAAGGTTTCAGTTGTTATTGTCCATGGGGTCTAATGTTGTTTTGGACAATGTTGACTTTCAGTGTGTGGGCAATAAAAATAAAATACTGAGACACTTTTCAAAATATCTTCTTTTGTGTTCCATAGAAGAAAGTCATACAGGTTTGGAATGACATGAGGGGGAGCAAATGACCATTTTCATTTTTGGCTGAAGTATCAGAATCAATGTGCTTATTGATACCTAAAACTGAAATGAAAAATAAAGCTATATATATATAAATATATTAAAAAAACGAATTAAAAAAATAGCAGAAGGCCATAACTAATTTACTCAAATAAAAAATAAATAAAAAAAATGTTCAGCAAATTCTAAATATAAATAAATACTATAATATTATATACCGTAAAAAAAATATATATATATATATGACATTCTGATAAATGAAATTAATTTGTGACATTACGAAAAATGCTACACAGGCCAACTCATCTATATGCAAAGGGCTCCTCACAGATTTGGGCGGCCTGTTTTGGCTAATTTACAACAATGGTAGCTTTGTTTGATAGCAGAAATGGGGAGAGGAACCCATCACTTCCTCAGTGCACTAGTTTCTCAACCAGCCCCCTTTCTCACATCGCTGAGGTCTGTGTGAAACCGACCCTGCAGTCACAGCTTCGGACTGACCACTCCACCACAGAGAGCACAGGGGACACATTCCTGGAGCGACTCTCACGAAGATTCGGCTTCCCGTAGCTGCCTCTAGTTCCCAACATTCAGCTCAGAGGAGTTTCTTTTGTTTCTGCCAGTGAAATTAGCCTAACATGAAAGGCCCTGTGCCAACCCCATATGCAGCAGACAGCATTTACAAAAGCTCTGACAATACTTGCAAGTCGAACGTGGGGAAAATTCTTAAACTGCCTTCATTCATTAACCATAAAGGAAGAGAGCAGTCTCACTAAGAATCCGGCCAAGGTGGCAACAGAATTGTGTCATACTGGGCAGTCTAGACTGCACGGCATGCCTTTTCGTTAGAGACGCAATAAAACCTGACCATGACCTAAGGGACTTTCTCAACCCATGGTTCAAAGTCCTACATATATCTATGTGTGAAAGCATGTGGAATAAATGATACAGACTTGGGTGAGGCTGAGGTTATGATCCTTTCTTAGATGTGTGAAAGAGTTTCAGCCAAAACATTTGCTGCAGAATGGAGTAAACAGAGAGTGACAAAAGTAGCATAGATTAAAAAAACTAGACAGCTTGTTCCTGTTTAAACATTCAGTTTAGATTTAAATGGGACATAAATATGAGTGAAGACTTTAAAAGCATACTAAATAAATAATGTTGAAATATGAACTTCCATTTTAAAATGATACCTAAAACTAAACCAGAGGAAAAATTGTCATGTTACTTTTAGGGCATTTAGGGTCAATGAATTGGACAAATAAACGGATGGATAGACGATTAATTTTAGATAGATAGATAGATAGATAGATAGATAGATAGATAGATAGATAGATAGATAGATAGATAGATAGATAGATAGATAGATATGACATGCACATGTCATAGGTGACAGCAGCACTGCAGGTGACAGTTGGTATGAGTAACTTACTCTTTGAACATCTTCTCCATGTCTTTGATCTGCTTCCTCGAGAACTCCTTGAACTCGGTGTAGGGGTTGAACACCTTCATGCTGGGCTGCTGGTGTCCTCCGACGCCCTCGTTCAGCTCCCCGCGCCGCTGCAGTTTGGCTCCCAGCTCTGAATCCGCGCTGGCCGTGGCCGGTTTCTCGTGAGCTCCGTTCTCATGAGACCCGTCCAAAGCCACCGCGTCGTGGTCGCCGTCGTCCTCGATCTGCAGCCGACGGTTCAGCTTCGATGACAGCTCGTCCGTTGCCATTTCGTCTTATTCTGAAATCTAACGTTAACTATCTACGGGGCAAATACAGTGGGATAAAATGCTGCAAAGCGCGCAGTCCATATACAGGTTCAGTGGGTTAAATCCAAATTCAGATAAGCATTTGGTTAAATACGCTTTAAAATGCAAATCATTCGACTTATAACTGTGTGAAGGGATACGCGTCTAAAAACCCACTGATTCAAACGGACAGCGCTCGTGCGTATGATGACGCCTCCGTGATCGCTGACGGTGAAATAAGCTCGTGCGTATGCAACAACAAACCCGCTTCTTTACGCCACGCCTTTTAAAGAGACTCACCGGACACGAAAGACCACTAACAACACCCGTATGATACCTTTTGATATTACACAACAATATAATCTCACCGCATGTGTTTTTAGTTTCAGGTTGTTATAGGCTATAGTTATTTGAGACATGATGTCGTTTATTTGTCATTAATGTATTAATTACGGTATATTTGAGCGAACCAACTTCTTTTGTCAAATGTCAAACAATTCCAAAGCAATGTCTATAGACATTGAGCTGTTAAATCATGACATCAATTGTATAGACCAACACCACCCATAATTTATTATTAGATTTGGGCCTATTTTACTCCTTTTTTTTACCAACAACAAGTGGTTTAAACAAGGTAATGCTAAATATAGATTATTAGGCTACTAATGAAAGACTATCTTCTCAGTAGACCCACACGGAAGTTATGCCTGCAAAAAGATTTCCGCTGAATTTCCACAAAAGATTTCTGCTGAATTTCCACAAAACACTTGTCATTCAAGTTCTAATTCTTCACATTTTGCTTGTAGCCTACACATAGGCCTATTATTTAATTTATTATTTTTTAACATTAAATTAATGTTTTTGTTAATCTGACTATGTTGTCTATAAATAGGCTACTCCTATCTCTGTATATTATAGGGCCTATGTACTATGTTTAAATCAATTCCACATTATTCATTAGATATTTCCTTAAAATCAGTTCTGGGGGGAAAAACGGATCCAGCAGGTAAGGGATTGTGAGAAAAACATTCATGTGGGCTATAAAATATAAACATAATACATTGTTTATTTCACAAAAGCAGGAAATTGTGTTTATGTATGTGTTGCCAGTTCAGTGAGATATCAGCATTAGATCTGAAGACATCAGCTGAGTGACTAAAGGCTGATTCATGAAGCAGGAAGTCACACACACACACACACACACACACACACACACACGCACACACACACATCGGTCTCTATCTGAGACATCCCCTATCATAGAGGAGGGGCTGCTACCTGCATGCGTTCTCTCCTAATATGGAGAAAGACAGAATGAAATGTAGATTTCACCACAGAGAAAGAATTGTTTAGACCATCACACCTCTCTGAGGAGCTAAATGTGATTTGGCATGCTGTAATACCACCACAAAGTGAAAATCTTTCCTTTGTGTATTGAATCGTGAAAAACCAGTCTGCATTAAAAGGGCCAGTACTCATGGTTCCAGATGTCTGCTTTATAAACACACACTTTTTCCCCCAGAGAAGATTCAAATACATTATGAGAAGCATAAATCACTGGGGACTTCCTTTACTACTCGTTGGGAAGGCCTTTGCCTGAAGGAAATGTGAACTGTAATCCTTTCTGTACTCTTGTGGGATATATCTGGGACAAAATAAGCAAGGGAGTAGCAGAAACACACACAAAGGAATCTCCCGTTGTCTCTTTCTGAAATGCATCTTATTCAGCCCTCTTTGTGTTTTTAAGTATCTCTGACCAGTGTATGAATGAATAAAAAAGGAAATAAAAAGAAGATAAAATAAAAGAAGATTAATAAGACCATAAGGTGAAATTACTTGCAGTAATGCAAATCTCAAATTTTTTAGGTGCCTAAAATCCAAAAACGTAACATTCGTTTAGGTCATGGTAATTTCTGTACTCTGGAGTGTTGACTCATGAAAGTGACATCATTTTTTGACAATGACCTAGAAAAACAAGGTATCACAATTTAGCTAAGTTGCTGAGTTGGTGTGTGTGTTTATGTGTGTATTTTACAGATTGCACAGCTCTCAGCTATGTAGCGCTATAGCAGTAATTGAGCATCATGCTAGTGCGAGCTGTTTGAATCTGGTCTTTGGATGGTTGCCCAATCTCATAACAGTGCATTTTCTTTGTGTGAGAATAGAAACAGGAAGCCATGCCGAAAAAGGGAGGTTAACTTTTGGATAAAAAAGGAAATAGGCAAATATCCAACATAAATATGCATTGTTGTAAAATATTACAGCATTGTGTTCGACTAAAGTAGATTATCTCAAATATCTACGCCAGAAAATATGTATTTTTAATTTACTACCTAAATCATACATACATAACTTTTGTCTGCATTCCAAAATGTGTCAGACTGCAATTCAAGGCACAACGTAAAGAAATGTTGCATTCTCAACATTGCCACATGTCTGTCAACAAAAATTGTGTAAGAATGTTTGGGAGGGAGCATGAAGAATAATTTTCACTCATGAATTGGCACCTCTGAGTCCAGACCTTAAATTCACTGAAAGTATTTGGGATGTGCTGGAGGAGACTTTACAGAGTGCCTGCCAATTGCATTGTCAATACAAGATCTTGAACAAAAATTGATGCACCTCTTGATGGAAATGACATCACAACATTTATTTCTTTACTCTGTAAAGTCTACTCCAGCACATCCCAAAGACTTTCAATGAATTTAAGGTCTGGACTCAGAGGTGCCAGTTCATGTGTGAAAATGATTCTTCATGCTCCCTCCCAACCATTTGGTTGGTCCCTCCCACCACTTTCACAATTTAAACCTGGTTCATCTTGACATTGTCATGGAATATGGCCACACATATTTGCCACTATTTGTTTAAGAAATTAAAACTACACAATCCATCAATTAGGGTTAGAAGAACTGTTGCCAAACTTATAACATGCTAAACATAATAATCACTGCAATAATGATCCAAACATACAGTATAGAGTCAAAGCATTTGCCTATTTAAATTCAAACAGCAATTTTTTTTTTTTGCCGCACAGTGTATATTTCAGTGCTTCTCGAAATTAGAAAAATATGTAGTGAAGGGCTTGATTTTGTCCATCAGGAATTGATTGCATCATTGGATCGTTGTTCTTTGCTAATTGCTGTCTAATTAATGTGTGTGAAAGGTATTTGCTTACAAAATTAGGATGCTAACAATTTTTGCTATAAGGATATATTTGCAGTTTTATGAAAAAATATACCACTATGACTGACTAAAGCAGCAAATTATGTGAAATATCTTGACGTCTTTGACTTGATCGCAGGCCTAATTCAGTGTGCACTTACTTAGCGATGGGTGGCCATAGTGATCTGTGTTTGTGTCCGCGAGCTTCAGTGAGCTGGAAGCTCTCCTAGCTTTTGAGACAGACTGTCTAACTCAAGCCAATTTTACAGTTCTGCTGCTCTTTCTATTCTGGCTCTTTCTTCAAAGTCTGACGCTTTCTCCTTCAACGTCTCCTGCCAGGTCTTTGTTTGCCCCACTAAGGCCATTATAAGCCCACACAGACACACCCACGCAGAAGGCAATAGGAAATTCAGATTTGGAGTCTGTAATAAAACAACTTCAAGGGAACATGAATGGGGATTTGGGCTCTATTTACAGCAGTGAGTCTTAAAAAGTTATGAGTCTTTAAAAAAACACAGGCTAAATAACGAATTAGCTAGTGCTGGCGCAGCTGGAGTTGTAAGACCTATTAATGACACAGTGTGATGTTTGGCTATAAAACTCCCTGCAGTCGAGCCTGTGGTGGATGGCATTAGTTCAGCGCCTGAACTAATGCCATCCACCACAGGATCGACTGCAGGGAGGCTCTACATTTCTCCTGGAATCAAACGCATACATGCACATGCACACAAACAGGATAATGGTAGTACTAGTCCCAAAGGAGAATACACTAACAGATCTGCGAGTACAGTACAATGAGGATCAGCTGTTTTATGAATTATTAATGAACACAAGACCAGTGAGACTATTGATTCAGGCTGCTGCCATCAAAGTGAGAAAAGGAGCAGCTTTCTAATGACATTTACTGGGTTCATTCAGAAACAATAGACAGGTCTGAACAGATCTGACAGCTGTCTGTGCGAGTTTCAAAACACCAGTAGGTGTACAACAACTACAACTACAACAAAAGAATATAACTAGAAACAAATGGACTTGTATATCTACTGTTTTTGGCTTAATTTAACCCTTTGACATCATTTAATCCAAAATCAAATTACTGCGCATTCAATATGTAAACAATATGTTTTGATTGGTCAATCGCGCCAACCATGGCAACGCTATCAGTCCGCTTATCGTGTAGGCTAAATAAAACTGGCGCATAAAAACACAACTGGCGCCATCATAAGTTTTTGATTATCAATAAAAACTCAAAATATAATAAAAATATAATAAAATATATATTTTGTTATGTGACCTTTACATCAGAGAACTTTGAACATGCAGATGTGTTGTTAAATTATTGAAATAGGCTATTAACTAAAAATCTTAGGGGGTTCTTTTGTCAAAAGGTTTAGCTAACAAAAAAGTTCACACCATCAGTAGCCTATGTGGATTCCTTGACCCTATGACCGTATACCAGCTGAGCTGCAGCAATACGTTTTTAGTCAGTTTGTTTGTTGAATTATCATTATAAGAATGACATGAAATACAACACACAACCATTTTCTTCCACATCTGGAACCAAAATACCTCATCAAAACTAATGACACTAGGTTTTGAGATGAGTCAAGCTGGACCATGATCATCTGTTCAGTGTGAGTTAAGGCAAAGAGACAGAATGGGCAGTCAAAAAACATATGCTCGGCCAAATTCAAGGGGAGGTGAGATCACTGTATATCTGAATCTGAGTTTCTTTAGATTTGGACCGTGTATTTCGTCCCACCCTTAATCTGTCATGCTTTAGCTCTCAGCCATGAATTCCCTGAAATGTATAGGGAAGGGAAAGAGTACAAGAGAATATCAACCTTAGACACAAATGCACTGAGACATAGAAATGATGAAGTCTCATGATGTGCCTTGATAAACAAATTTAGTTTATCCTTGTTAATCTATTGGTGTGCTAGAAGACTTGGACATGTTGTAAATCATTTTAAAATGCATTATGTGTGATGATCCCTCTGGCCTTTCTGGGCTAAATTAAATAAGGACATAAAAGTAAGACAAATGAACACACAGAAAGGCAGCAGCAACTACTACTACAATGTAAATAAGTTAAACAGGGGCACACCTAAGGAACAGGATAATGCAGCATAATCTTCTTTTATTTATTTTGTTTTCTTTATTTATTTTTAATTCATAATGCACCCAGTATGTATTCCTTACTAAAATGATTTAAACATAAATGAAGAGTACATTTGATACATAGGCTCTCTCTCTCTCTCTCTCTCTCTCTCTCTCTCTCTCTCTCTCTCTCTCTCTCTCTCTCTCTCTCTCTCTCTCTCTCTCTCTCTCTCTGTGTGTGTGTGTATGTCCTCATAACTGTGGTGTTAAATTTTAAGCAGTTTTTCTAGAACTCAACACAAGAGAAATGCCCTAAAAACCCTCTCAGATGCATGGCTAAATCTAGTGTGATTTTATCTTTTGGATTGTATCTCTCTCAGTCAAGGCCTGAGGCCAGAGCTAATTGGGGAAAAAGTAACTAGTTAACAGATGCCGGTGAACGGGGTGTTGTTTAGCCTGGATCTTTTTCATGACAATTCTCCTACTAAAGCATTTAACGGTTGTTTAAGTCAGGATTTGGAGTGATTCTCTTGACACTGCATATAACTGTTAATTACCACATACAGATCTGTTAAAGGTTTGACCTAAATATAAGTAAAGTTTGTCTCTTTTTGAATGCCTTCTTTGAATATGGGGTGCCTCAGAGCTATTTCACTGAGCTGTTTACTGATTCCTTCTGTTTTTGGTGGGGTGTAGTAGTGACCCCTATAGGTATAACATGCTCATTACACCATACTCTCAAGCTACAAAGCAGCTCACTAAATTAAAAGGGTACATTTGTTTGGGAGCATGATCATCCCATCAACCTCACCAACCACTGACATTTTAGATCCATTTCCATAAAGACTAAGGACTTTTGTAATGAAATCATGTGTGCCATTCAGCTCGGAGCAAACAAACTATAGCCTACAACATTTTGCTCGTTTGTGATACAATTAAACTAAAAGAGATAATACTGTGTGTAACGTGCATATACCCTTATGTATAGGTTTATGTGTAATTTTATCAATGCTTTAGCAATGTAAACCAACCCGTTTTTCTGAATCTTTTCAGTTGTAATAGTCCAGTTCAGCCAGCAGATGACAGTCTTTGTTCATTAAATGAACTGACCTTGCTTATCTTACTGTAAACCCTGGATGAAACTGAAACCCAAACTATGTAAGACCCAGTTGGTGAGTTCAACTTTACTTGTTTTTGAAATCGATAACACACTGAACTTACTCCACATAACTTATTTAACTTTACTCACACATAAATCGTTTTTTTACGCTCGTTCAAATAATGAAGGCTGGTCTCACAGAACATGTTTTACGCATGTTGACTGCCATACCACGCATTAGTGAAATTTTCAACAAGTAAAAAAAAGAAAGAAAGTGGATTTGGTTCAGTAAACGTTCTGAGGACCAATGAGAATCAGGAGACAACAGTGAGAGTTTGATTTTCCTTTCCCTCAATTTCCCTTGTCCTTTGCATCTAAGGACATCTGCCATTTTTACACATTACATCATCTTCTCCTTCCTTGCATTTCATGCATTTTCTTTCTTTCTTGAGTTTCTCTCACAGGAGGTCATTTTGCATTCTGTCAGTCAGATGTCTCACTGATATTTCACTCTGGACGATTCCCTCCAGAATCCGCACAGTTCTCTGTGGGCTTATTTGCTGAAAATGTGGCTCTGCTTCTGCATAGACATGACATGCCCCGTAACTCTCTGCCTGGCCGCTGGAAAAGGGTGTAGAGATGGTGGCATCCTTATGGTTGCATTGTTGAGAGCTCTGGGCCTTTATTACTGGTGTAGGACTGGCCTTACTATGGCTCACACACATCCTGTGGCGGATGTTTTGAGTATCCTGACTCAGGATTTTGCGAAAATTGGGTTTGAAGAGAAGATACACCATAGGGTTATAAATGGTTGAGGATTTGGCCAGGATAGCTGCCAGCGCAAAGGCGGTGGGTGGGACCTGCTCATTGGCACTGAACCCAGCCCACATGGCAAGAACCGCATATGGGCTCCAAGCCGTGAGGAAGCCAATACACACAGCCACTGAGAGCTAGAAAGAAAACACACATTCACTTAGTTGACATGCAATTAAATAGAAAGAATTGTTTTTAAATATTTTAAGATCATATTTTGACCTCTATTTGATTTTCTCTCACACACACTACTTCAGAAAGAATGTATTACATTGATCAAATGTGACAGGAAAAAACATCTATAATGTTACAAAAGGATTATATTTCAAATAAATGCTTTTCTTTTGAACTTTCCATTCATCAAAGAATTATTTTAAAAAAACTGGAGTAATGACGCTGAAAATTCAGCTTTGACCACAGGAATACATTACATTTTAAAATATATTAAAATATTTTTAAAATATCAAATTGTATTAATATTTTACACTATTGTACTGTATTTTTAATAAAATATTATGCAGGCTTGGTGAGCATAAGAGACTTACTTCAAAAACATTAAAACATCTTACTGCCCCAAACTTTTGAACAGTAGTGCTCGCATTTGCAATATGAACAGAACAAACTGTTATATTTCTTTATTAATCAGCATTATGCTTATATGATCCTGTTCCTGTTTATGACCCAGATGGCCAAATGTGTGCAAATGTAAACAGGGGACATTTCTCTGCCTCAATATTCAACATTTATCACCAGCATAATACACAGTGTAGCCCTCATGCCAGCAGCAAATTGCAGGTACAGTATATTACCAGGGATTCAATCATGAAACAGTTTTGAAAAATTAAGCTGGGACAGCCAAAGGTACAGCCAGTCCTTGTCCAGAGGACAGAGGACTGGTAATCAGCATTACTTTTTGAGGGACATTAAGTACATACTCAGCAATAGTATCACGTTCCTCCTGTCTGCTCTACAGGGCAATAAAACACGGTATATTTGCACAGTGAGACAGTGTAGACACCACACATGTTTTTGTGCACTTTTATGTCCCAGGGGTTAATCACAGCTTTTTTTTTAGTTACATGAAGGTCTAGTCATTGACAATACAAACCGACAACAAACAAACCCATAAAACCCTCTTTACCTTGACAATAAGAGTGTGTGCGTTGGTCACTTTGGTTATTGGCGAGACATGCTGTTGAACGGCTTGGCGAGACCTCCTCACTCTGAGCAGGATGAAGGTGTAAGATAGGATAATGATGGTACATGGGACAACGTAACAAAAGATAAAAAGACTGATGATGTAAGACATAGCAAGGGCATCATGGGATGGAATGTACCTTGGAACATACAACATGGAAAATGCATCATTGTAAAATCAGTTTGCGTTGGTTTCACATATTAATGCTAAAATGTTTGTTCTCATACCAGTTTATGCAGCAGGCGGTTCCGTATGGTTCTGGTGCAAAACTGCCCCAGCGGACCAAAGGTCCCACAGCAAACACAGACGCATAGCACCAAACCCCAATAACCATCACACAAGCATGGTTGGATGAGAACTTGTTACCTGGGGAAGACATGCAGAGTAAAAGACTGCATGAATAAATATTTTTTACAAAAAATGGTGTGACTGGTCAAGGTGACTAA